>NC_043964.1:44780002-44802502 GCF_902148855.1 Sphaeramia orbicularis
TTATGAATTCAACATAACGAGTGCATTGTGCTCTAGTGCTTTTGTTGTTGTAGTTGTTGTTTGTAGTTAAAAATGGCTGACAATTTATCATGACCTGTGACGTTTTGGGCCAAGGCCCTTCATCAGACCTGCCACTTGGGTAAAACAGTTTTGGATGTATTAATTCATCTGCTACAGCTTTTTCTGACATTTTTTTGCAAATTGTGTATGACATAAATATATAAATGTGCAAAACCATCAGCTAACAGCAGCAGAACCTTAATCAAAGCATTGTTTATCATTTGCAATAAATTCCTTGTCGCTCTTTTCCATATTGAAAAGTTCAAAGGTTATTTTCATCTTGGCAGCTCGTGTATCCAAATTTTGTCTCAGTTCTCCAGTGGAAAATACGACATGAGGGGGCATTCATTTGCAATTTTTGAGTTTGTAACTACTAATTACCATAATTCCCGTAGCATGTGAAAGCAGGGTAAGAGTCTGGAGAAAAAAAGGAAAGTTGGAAACAGTAGACTGAGTCAGTCCACCACTAATTCAGTCTCTTTGTTTTTGTTTTTTTTTGTAGGAATTACCAAACTCCGATTCAAGCCTGCTTACAATCCATACACAGAGCCCAGTATGGAGGTGTTCAGCTACCATGAAGGTGTAGTACAACTCCAATCATACATTCTTTGAACCATGTTATTATTGTTACAAACCACACCTGCAGTGAAAAAATGTTTAATTCCATGAACAGAAGTTCCTAAAGTCTGACTCACCAGCTGCATTAGCTGTAGTACACAACCATCGTACAAAGCCCAACATAACACACATTGGAGTTTTCTATTAACCAAAATACTATGTTAGTGGAGCAGATGGACCACCAGAAGACTTATTAGAGGATCTAAATAAAATTAATACCAGGGAAAAAAAACTCTGAGAAAAAAAATGTACTCATATTTAAGAGAAGTTTGCTGTTAACCCCTTAACACTTGAATTTATATAAAAGTATTCTAAAAAAAAAATTGTTTGTTTTTGCATTCAAGCAGATGCTAAATTAAGTGGAGATTGTTAATTTGACTATAGCACATAAAATAGATAGAAATTTGGGTATGACAGGCATAATGGCATAATGGTCAGTAATAATGAAAAAGTAATACAACTGATTTTCCATCTCAGGAGGTGGAAATGGTTTTATTGATGCACAAAATTATTTTCAGTGTCCTGACTAGGTATGAATTGAGTACACCCGAACTGGCATCAGGGGGAAAACAGATGCTATCTGGGCTGATTTTGTAAGGAAACAGTTGGACGCAAATTTGCAACTAGTGACGTCAAGGTGTCTATGGGGAGCAATGGCTTTTTAGGCTCAGCACCCAGGGGCCATCTATGGTACTGAGCATCATGATATTTTCACTCTGCATTTATTTTATTTAACCGAGGTCTAGATCTGGACATGAATGTAAATTCTAACTTGACATCTTGCTTTGGTTCTCTCAACCCAAACTTTTCCATTGGCAGAAACTTAGATGGTTGTCTTTCCATTATATGACACTGTAACCTGTTATGAGCCTTAACCTCCTCAGACCCAGGACAGTAAAAGTTTTGGCTTTTTTTTACATTAAATAATTGCATTGTTTGGACCAACATGATGCAACAGTTTTTTTCAGATGTTTGAATTTTTTTTTTTTTTTTTTTTTTTTTTTTTTTTTTTAATGAAATGGCCTTTGCAGTGCACTGTGGGTTTTTTTTTTTTTTTTTTTTTTTTTAAGTAAAGCTGTGAAGCTACAAAAGCATTTTGCATTCACATGGAAAAATAAAAATTTGCTCTGTTTTTCTGAATTAAGCCTTTTTTTCATAAACCATTTTTCGTAATTATGAGATAATTATCTCGTTAATTCAGAAAAATAGAGCCAATTTTAAATTTTCCATGTGAATGCAATATGCTTCTGTAGTGAAGCTCTTGTCTACTACAGAGGACAAAAATGCATTAGTGGGTCTCAGGTGGTTAAGGTATTCTGTGTATTGACTTGATTTTTATTTTAATTTAGTTTATTTTGCATGCTCTTAGTTTTTTGCACTGATATTTAATGTTGGCTATTTAGACTTTTTATTTAGTGTTTTACCTTACCACTGTGGACCTTGAAGAAACATGGTTTCACTCCTCTGCATGTGTTGTACATATGGTTTGATTAACAATCAAGCAGACTTTGAAACACTTCAAGATCATAAATGGTAGCACTGCAGTTGGTGTTCCTGAATATTTCAAAAAAGCAGTTGTGGAACCAATACTTAAAAAGAAAAATCTAGACTCTTCAGTTTTAAGCAATTGTAGACCTATCTCGCAGCTTCCTTTTCATGTCCAAAATTTTAGAGAAAGTCGTATTTGTTCAGTTGCAATTTTTTTTAATCGGACCCTTGATGCCTCTCCTCTGGATCTGGGTCCCTTGCAACCATTTGCTAAACCGGCTGTTAACAATCTTGTTTTTAAAATAGATGCTGATTTTAAACTCATTTAAAAAAAAATAAATTCTGTAGTTAAGTCCAGTTTTTATCATTTATGGCTCTTATCTAAAATAAACTGGTCCTATCTTTTAAAAGTTTTGAGTCTGTGATTCATGCTTTTATTACTAATTGGCTAGACTACTGTAATGCGCTGTATGTTGGTGTCAACCACAGCCCCCTTGCACGCTTACAGTTAGTCCAAAATGCAGCTGTTCGACTTCTAACCGGTGCACGTAACCATGAGCACATCACACATCCTAGCTTCTCTTCAATGGCTTCTAGTTGATTTCATGATAAATTTTAAAATTTTACTCTTTGTTTTTAAATCTCTTAATGGATTGGCACTTCAGTGCGTCTCTGACCTCTTAGAGTGGTATACTCCCTCAAGGGCACTGAGGTCCGCAGATCAGCTTCACGTTGTCGTGCCGAAAACAAGGCTAAAAGCTGGCACCTAAAATTTGGAATGAGTTACTCACTCATGTCAAAATGGTTTCTTCTCTGGAAACTTTTAAATCTTGGCCTAAAGGTCACTTCTATTCCTTGGCTTTTAACCCAGCATGAGAATTGTGTGGTCTTGGTTCTGTCGTCTTGTGTCTTTTTGTTTTATATGTCTTTTGCATTGGACAGCATTTTGGCAACCTTGTGTTTTTTTAAATGTGCTATATAAATAAAGTGGATTGGATTGGACTTGCATCTGGCTATCATGACAGCATCATTTAGATTAGATGAGACTTTATTGATACCACAGTGGGAAAATTCAATTTGTCAAGGCAGCAGCAGAATAAAGTGCAAGAAAAAAATATGCATGCATAAAAACAGTGCAAAAGACAAACAATATAAAACAATAATAGTTGGAAGTAAGAAAACTCTATTGTCTATATACATATTTACATAACAGTGGATGGATGAGACATGAACATAACAGAGCTACACTGAAGTGTTAACTAATGCCGCGTTTCCACTATGTGGTACCAGCTCACCTCGGCTTGACTCAGCCTTTTTGCGTTTCCATTATGTAAAAGAACCTGGAATCTGGTACCCGGTACTACTTTATTAGTACTTGCTTGGCCGAGGTTCCAAAATGGGTGAAGAGATACTAAAATGTGGCGTGTAAACACTGCAGACTACTGATTGGTCAGAGAGTTGTCACTGTGTCATCAATGCGCAATGGGCCATTTAAAAAAAAAAAACAATTTAGAAGTTTACAGTAAATGTATCTGTAGGCTAATCCATGATGACACTGACACTTTTGTCGGTCGAGGAGGCTCAGACGTTTCTGTCCTTGGTGGCCGATGACAAGATTCAGCATGAGCTTGATGGGGTAACACACAAAGAGCAAGTTTATCAGCAACTCTGAGCAGACGTCATGGAAGTTGTGGGCAGTGTGGCTATGATGTCCAGGTACTCTAAAGTCGGTAGTATCCTGTTATGGAAACAGTTTCCAGGAATAGTACCTGGTACCTGAGTCGAGCTGGTACCATGCATAGGAAACGTGGCATAACAGTTTAAATTAAATGGCTTATCATCATCATCATGATCATGATGATGGGTGGAAGGTCTGTTGTGAGCCTGTCGAAGTAGGCTCCAGGGGCTTCACAGGGCGATCATTAGACCGGGTCCTGGGACTCTTAGGAATCTGTGGGCAGCAGAGACAATGAGCCACCAAGAACATCTTGGAAGCTGCTGAAAAGGCTTCTGGGTGGTTCTGGATTAAGAGGGGTGGCGCAGTGAGGTACCTGGACACTGGTTGGGGACTGATCACCCTCAGCTGGGTTGCCTGGAAGAGGGTGTCTGAAGATAGGACCCCAAACACCCGATAGCACCAGGTACTTCCCTGACAATGTGTCCAGGTTGCAATTTGAGGTGTATAATATGACATTATTATAATTATTATTATCACCACTTAATTATAATTGTCATTGGTAGTTCAGCTATTATTAAACCATATACATATATACAGGGTGGGGAAGCAAAATTTACAATGAACATTTAGATGTTTTTTCTCAGCAGGCACTACGTCAATTGTTTTGAATCCAAACATATATTGATGTCATAATCATACCTAACACTATTATCCATACCTTTTCAGAAACTTTTGCCCATATGAGTAATCAGGAAAGCAAACGTCAAAGAGTGTGTGATTTGCTGAATGCACTCGTCACACCAAAGGAGATTTCAAAAATAGTTGGAGTGTCCATAAAGACTGTTTATAATGTAAAGAAGAGAATGACTATGAGCAAAACTCTTACGAGAAAGTCTGGAAGATACTATTAAAGAAGACTGGGAGAAGTTGTCACCCGAAAATTTGAGGAACACTTGCGCAAGTTTCAGGAAGCGTGTGAAGGCAGTTATTGAGAAAGAAGGAGGACACATAGAATAAAAACATTTTCTATTATGTAAATTTTCTTGTGGCAAATAAATTCTCATGACTTTCAATAAACTAATTGGTCATACACTGTCTTTCAATCCCTGCCTCAAAATATTGTACATTTTGCTTCCCCACGCTGTGTGTGTATATATATATATATATATATATATATATATATATATATATATATATATATATATATATATATATATATATATACATACACACACACACACACACACACACACACACTACCGGTCAAAAGTTTTAGAACACCCCAATTTTTCTAGAATTTCATTGAAAATGATGCAGTTTAATGTCTCGGTGTACTCTGAAATTAAAGCATAGAACAAATAAACAATTGAAGTTAAAAAAAAAAAACATGGAATCAATTTAGAAACCAAAACATATTCTAAACTTTTGACTCATCAAAGTAGCCACCTTTGGCAGATATAACAGTTGAACACACTCGTGGCATTCTTTCTATAATGGAAGTCAAATATTCTTCAGAAAGTTCTTCCAAACTCTGTTGCAGAAGTTCCCATAAATGTGTAGCACTCGCACGTTGCTTTGCTTTCACTCTTCTGTCCAGTTCATCCCAAACCAGTTCGAGGGGGTTTAAGTCTGTAGACTGCACTGGCCACTCCATGTTTTCAAGCGTACCATCTTGTTCTTTTTTCTTAAGGTAGTCCTCACATAGCTTGGACTTCTGTTTTGGGTCATTATCTTGCTGTAGGATGAACCCCTGACCAACTAAGCGCATCCCAGAGAGTACTGCACGGCGCTGCAGAATGGTGTAGTAGCCGTTTTGGTTCAGGGTGCCTTTCACTCTGTACAAGTCACCGACCCTGGATCCAGCAAAACAGCCCCAGACCATCACACTTCCTCCTCCATGTTTGACAGTTGATGTCACACACTGAGGAACCATCCTTTCACCTACTCGATGGCGTACATAAGTCCTGTGAGATGAACCGAAGATTTCAAATTTGGATTCAACAGTCCATAACACCTTCTTCCAGTCTTCAGTAGTACACTGGTGGTGTTTCATGGCCCAGGCAAGCCTCTTTTTCTTATTCTGAAGTCTCAGCAATGGCTTTTTTGCTGCAACTCAACCCATCAAACCTGCAACTGGAAGTCTTCTCTTCACAGTTGAAACTGAGACTTGCTTACTACGACCACTATTGAGCTGTGCTTGAAGCTGTTGTCCTGTGAGTCGCCTATCTGCTATAGCTGTTGACTCTCAGAAACTTGTCTTCTGATTCTGTTGTGGCTTCGGGTCTGCCAGACCTCTTCCTGTCACCATTTCCCCCAGTTTCTTTGTGCCTTTTGATGGTGAAGGAAACTGGACTTACTGACACTTTGACTTTCTTGGCAGTTTCTCTGTAGGAAAGACCTACATTTTTAAGTATTATGATGGTCTGTCTCTCTTCTATCGTTAATTGCCTTTTCCTCTTTTCCATTTTTATAGTAACACACTACTTTCTGCAGTACAATACTGTTTAAATCATGCTCACAACGGTGTGGTACCAAAGTGTGTTCCAACCAGTGGCGATTTCTCATAGACTGCAAGGGAAGCCCAGCTTCCCCTAAAATTACGAAAATTAAATGGTTAAATATGTTTGGTTGTGTTGACATTTTATTGACTACAAATGCGTTAGAACACGTTCATCTCAAAGATGAGTTCGTTCAGAATCAGCTTTATCACAAACCAACGGATGCAATGTTGTTCACTTCTCATCCATTCCCGTTGCGCTGTTTTCTCATACATCTCTGCTCAGTGCATTTGCCCGTGGACTGCAGGTGTCTATGGGCTTCAATGGGACTGAGTGCAACAGTTTTTTTCATTGCGTCAAAACTGGACGGTAATTGGATAAATGCCATGATGTTGTCCCGCCCCCGGACGCCGGGCGTGTCTGGGGGTGAATGGAGCTGTGGGCGGAGCTCGGCCGGGCTGGACGCCAGAATCCCACGTGCTGATTGGAGGATTGGTCGAAAGGCTGAATCTCGTTTGATTGACAGCTAGTTTCAGATCTGCTCCTTCACTGACACAGTTCAGTTTAATACCGCCGCGCATTCTGCTGTGAAATCAAGAGAGAAACCACTTCGAAATTACTCGTTCATTTCTTGAACTGTAAATAAAGCCCACTCATTGTACTTCCTTGTTTCAATTTAACATAATCTCAGTGTTTTCTTGTTTCAGTTACATAATTTAATCATTTCTTGTTCGAGTTTAATATCATTTTGTAGATAGTTAAATCAATCAAACTGTCGGCTAGGTCGGAGTGAAAGGAGCATCTCTTGTTTAAAAAGGCTGAAGTCTTACACCCACAACACACTGGGCCAAGGCAATGTAAGCAGCCTGGGGAAGCAAAATTTACAATGAATATTTAATTGTTTTTTCTCAGCAGGCACTACGTCAATTGTTTTGAAACCAAACATATATTGATGTCATAATCATACCTAACACTATTATCCATACCTTTGCAGAAACTTTTGCCCATATGAGTAATCGGGAAAGCAAACGTCAAAGAGTGTGTGATTTGCTGAATGCACTCGTCACACCAAAGGAGATTTCAAAAATAGTTGGAGTGTCCATAAAGACTGTTTATAATGTAAAGAAGAGAATGACTATGAGCAAAACTATTACGAGAAAGTCTGGAAGATACTATTAAGGAAGAATGGGAGAAGTTGTCACCAGAATATTTGAGGAACACTTGTGCAAGTTTCAGGAAGCGTGTGAAGGCAGTTATTGAGAAAGAAGGAGGACACAGAATAAAAACATTTTCTATCATGTAAATTTTCTTGTGGCAAATAAATTCTCATGATTTTCAATAAACTAATTGGTCATACACTGTCTTTCAATCCCTGCCTCAAAATATTGTAAATTTTGCTTCCCCACCCTGTGTGTGTGTGTGTATATATATATATATATATAAATTACTTTTTTATTATTATTACAATTTTATTACTTATTTCCAGTAGTACTTTTTAATGTTTAATTACACTTTTTTTTTTTACTACTTTTTGGAGTTATTGATTTTACTATTTTGTTTCCTTTTCGTCTTGTAACATTTCTTATGTGTACATACGTTGTTGTGGTGCTATTGGAACATACATTACCTGAGAGCTCTGCCCAAGAGACCAGTAAGGTTCAATCTAATCTCATCTAAACATCAAAACTTTTAAGCTTTCAACTTGTCATTTATAGAATTTCTACGAAAATCCTAGTGTGATCTGATTTATGTAGTGAAAAACAAGTGTGCAACACAATTAAGCAATGAGTAGATGAGGTTGTGTGTTTGGTGTGAGATGTTTAATATCTGCCACCTTTTTAATACATTTAAAAAAAACCTCAAAAACCCCAACCAACCGCCCAGGATTTTCTGGACTGTAAAAGTCAACATGCTAACGTACCTCTGAGTTTTAAGTTTTGTTTTTTTATGAAGCTGGAACATTATATATATATTTTCTTTGTGCACACACAGGACTAAAAAAGTGGGTGGAAGTGGGGAACTCGGGCATCTTCAGACCAGAGATGCTGCTACCTATGGGTCTGCCTGAGGGTGTGTCGGTCATTGCCTGGGGACTGTCTCTGGAAAGGTGAATGGACGATTGACACTGACAGACGCAGAATGTAAAAATGTGCAGTGTGTGCTCTGCAGCAGCAATAATGTTTGAACAAAACTGACCCGCATTTCATTACCATTTCCTCATAAGCTTTGATGCAACATGTGTTTTAAAAACAGGAGCATTTCTGTGGAAACTATAGCTCGTATGTGATCATAATCCCTTAGATTTTTCATTTAGGGATTAAAGGTGTGTGATTCAGTCTGTCTATAGACGTCATCAGTCCTGTAGCTGGGTAGGCACTGAGCTCACATCTGGGCCACATTTTACTTATGTAGGTAGATGAGTATTTCAATTTACTATTATTCTACCCCTCAGCTACTTGTCAAGCACGTTCCATGTTCTTCTTTTTTCTGCCTTTAATTCCACAGAATTCTTCCTGTTAGATTCTCATTTTTCTAAATTAAACCTTCAATATGGAACATTTGGTGATGTTTATTTTCTTTTCATCACATTTCTAAATGTACAGAATAATTTAGGTTAAATCTTGTCACATGAGTTTTGACTTGTGTTGTCATGGCTAATAACTACATAGTGTCTGAGCTGGGAAAGGCTCTATAATCCACACCATGTAATCCTCTGCCTTCCACCAAGCCTCTTGTTTTTGCCATGACCTGTCACACACTATATCGACTTTGTTATGGCTGTGTGAACAGCTGCTCATCCAATCTTCTCCTCTTCTCTTTTTCACAGGCCCACCATGATTAAATATGGCATCAATAACATCAGAGAACTGGTTGGACACAAAGTGAACCTACAGATGGTCTACGATAGCCCCATATGTCGACTGGACTCCTGAGTTTCACCAACGATTGTCATTAATACTTTGGCAGGACTTTAAGCATGCAACACGGCTTCATTGTGTTACACGCTGTGATAAGGACAGTAGCGTCTAATTCTGTTTCTAATACTTTATCAGGGAGTTATAACCAAAAGGAGCTTTTTTTCTGCCTTTTTTTTTCTGTTTGTTTTTTTTGTTTTTTGTTTTTTTTTTTTCACAAATTGATGGCCCAGTTACTACATGAAATGACCTACTTGTACAGCAAAAATACTTTGGAATAACAAAAGTAAAATAAAATAATTTTTCCAAATACAAATACTGTCTGACTTTGTTTTTGCATCAGAAATATTTGCACCAAACAAAAATTGTTTTCTCAATTATTGGAATTTGCATTTACATTAGTAGGAAATAATTTAACATTTTGGACAGTATATATATTTTATTTCTTGTCAGGAGTTCACTTTAGGCCATGTGGTAAATACAAGGATATACAGTCGTGGAAAAAATGATTAGACCATCAAAAGTTATCAAAAACAATGGTTATGCAATCAAGTACTAACTCCTGTGTGTATCTTGTGCCTAAAACAGAGAAAAGAAAACATGGAATACCTAAAAGCACTTTTTGGCAGTATAATGCCATAGATATTGATGTAAGAACTTAAGTGATTTTGGTTATCAAGAAAACATGGAAAATGGCTATATATCCGCTCTTAAACTATTATGAGCTATTTTTGTTGTGACCATTATATTTGTTCAAACAAATGTGCCTTTAGTTGTACCAGGCATTAAAATGAACAAGAAACTGAAGAAAACAAGGGGTGGTCAAATAATTTTTTCTGCGACTGTAGCTAGCGGTCAACCTAAACAGGAAAATAAAAGTGTATTTCCTTCCCAGAGTGGTAATTTTCCACCCTGTATGCAGTTATGGTTCTGAACTCTGGAGCCTACTGCATACTTGCCAGAATAGAGAAATTTGTTCGACTTCTGCAAGTGGCAAGAACAAAGTTCATTCAGGCAAGGACATTTCATATCATTTTCACGAGAAACTCGAATGCCAATTAGAACTCGAAGGGGGTCCTCAGCTTTTCCACATTTACCACACCCATTTCAAATACCTGACCGATTTTTTTCTTGCTGAGTGAGACTTGATGAAACCAGAGGGTCATTATTTGTGATTAATTATTTATGGTCAAAACATGAATATTTAAGAAACCTTGCAGTTTTTAGAAACAACAAAGATACATAATTTCAATGCTGAGTAAAATTAAGAGAAAATAAGCTGAGGCATTTTGTAATAATAGATGACAATGGAAACAAAATTAACCCTTAAGATATAATAAAGAGATTTATTCCAATACAAAGTTATAACATTTGTTATAATGATTAAGGTTTAAGCCTCCTGTTATCTATGAAAAACAAATTTCACTGTGTCCCAAAACTTTTGTCATTTCAGTGTATTTATTCTTCATCCGGTGTGTTATTTTGCAGTGGAGCTACAAGTTGTTACTGTAAATCAAATGCACAGAGTACTCCTTATGTCCAAATGGAAACATCCCATGACCTTTTATTCCATTGCTTCAAAGTTCACAGAAAGTTTAAAGCCCTAATTAATTATCCTTCTAGATGATTAAGCTCTCACTGGCAGTGCTGACTGTATGTGACTGAATTGAAGTAAACTAAAATGTTTCCTCAGTCAGTATGTCTCTTTTCACTTTTCAATTTCTGCATTTAAAATATGCCTGAGTTCTTGTGGGAGCTGAATATTTTCCACTGAATGTAGATCTGAACTGGTTCAAATGAATTTGCAAAGGAGCCAAATCACATCTGCAAATTAAGCTACCATCCAAATATTCTGCACCCATTATGATGTAAAAGACATCCAATAATAGATGCTGCCTCAAAGAGGTATTAAATGAATTCAAATTAGCTCACTTTCCCAACATGCTATACATTGCTGTGTTGAGAAGCTCAGCCTCTAGACGGGGAATCCCTGTGTTTGTGTGTGTGTGTGTGTGTGTGACACTTGTGATAAAAGCCCGCCAGAACAAGTCTTGTGTACACGGTGAATCACAGGAACTCGGTAAGTCTTCTTCTTAAGCTAATCCCGGAGTGACTCAAAATAACATTTTAGTAGAGTCTGTAAGGTGGCCAGCTGGTTCGTTTACAGGTTGAAATCTCCTTTGTTGGTAAAGACGACTAATAAAACTGTAACCTCAGTTACTAACCTGCATCTGTACGCTGCCATTCTACTGTAATAAGGAATAGAAACATTAAGAGTTAATTAGCTTGTTTGGCAAAGACATAAACCTCAGAGCTCCTGTTAGCAGCTGACTTTATAGGTAATCTCTTGTTGCTAAAGTGGATTATATCATCACCTCCAACAGATGGACAATGTTTCTGCAGCAGTGAGAACAAATACTGAGTTCTTCTAATACAGCTAGTTGATTTGCACTGAGTAGAAAATCTACAGTAGGCATGTTTTCCTGTACCACTGACAGTATTAAAAACATTTAGTGTCTTTTTTTTTTTTTTTACTGCATCTTACACATGTCAATTTTGCCACTAAGCCTTAGGTACACAGAGACAATATCCAGTGACCACAGGTAATCCTTTTAGTCCTTCAGTTACTGTTCTTTTCTTGACTTTCGACTCTAATGATACAATGTAGTGAATGAGAGACAAAAGCCTTGAGTCATGTTGCATATTTTTGAGAAATCATTAAAAAATGAAGAGAGAAGGACACAGTGCAATCGTTGCAGGCTGTTTATATGTTAGTCTGATGGTAAAGGAGGGGGCTGTAAGTCACTGAAGGGGGGTCTGGGGCCACTTGACTGCCACATATTGTGATATCTGTACATATCTTATGTAACTAGAAAAGCACTCGGAGAGCGCAGACATCTGCCAAGGCAGATCAGTGCCACCCCCGATCACCACCAAAATTTAATCATTTGTTCCTTGTGCCAGTATCAACATTTCCTGAATTTTTCATCTAAATCCGTCCATAACTTTTTGAGTTGTCTTGCACACAGACAGATACACAGAAAGACAAACAAACCAACGCCAGCAAAAACATAACCTCCTTGGCAGAGGTAATGACAGCTCCACAGTCCAGGATGTTGTTGCTGTTCATAATCATAGTCACAACTCCCTAGGGATGCTGATCTCTTTGGCCAGACCTGGGCTACTGGAAAGAGCCAGGGAGCTGTGACTTGTTGGGCTGTGCGAGTGCGGGAAGAAAGATGGGATGTAGGGGATGGCAGCCAGCAGCAGTGGGCTAGTCTGGGGGCTTTCATCAGGGGGGGGCAGGGGGACAACCACTTCATCTGGATCCCACACGTGGAAGGCATTGTGGGAGAAGGGATGTGGTGGGGGATGATGACCTACGGACATGCGCTGCAGGTTGTTGTCCTTGTCCTTGTCTTCATCACCAGGGGGTCCCAACATACAATCTATACAAGGCAGAGATGTTATTTGATACTACTAAAGCAATGGAAGTCACTGGCTGTTGAAGTGTACAGTAACAGTACAGAGAATGGTTGAAAATGTGACTGGGCCCCATTACTTTATATCAATTGTCCTTTCAACTGACTGTAGAGAAAATGGCTATATCAGGGATATAGAATTGAATAAATGAGCCTAGAGTACACATGTAAATATGAACGAATGTACAATGTGTGTGTGTGAATATCTGTATGTGCCAAATATGTATGCATCAGGAAAAAATTATTAAAAGCAATGAATA
This sequence comes from Sphaeramia orbicularis, assembly GCF_902148855.1. Taxonomy (NCBI): domain Eukaryota; kingdom Metazoa; phylum Chordata; class Actinopteri; order Kurtiformes; family Apogonidae; genus Sphaeramia; species Sphaeramia orbicularis. The sequence goes on from NC_043964.1 coordinate 44,793,002, forward strand.
AATTATGAAAAAAAGAAAAGAAAATGTGTATAGGGTTAAACATGACCCCTGGGTCTTCAGTGATTGTTATGCACCCAAATGTGCTGATTCTGTTCATTTTGAACATTTAGACAATGATTCTCTGTCCATGTAAATTTTAAATCATGCATTAGTTGAAATATATTTGACATTTGTGTTGCTTATTATTTAAGCACATGTTAATAAAAAATCTTTGGCACAAAATGTACTTGCTCCAATAAATGAGTGAATTCAACTGAATGTTATCACACTGTTTTAACTGAAAAACACCTCCTCTGAAAAATTATGATTATTTTCTGCTATGGATTTTACATAACATAGGCTCTTAAAGGTAAAATAACATATGCAACATAATTTTGCCCTTGACTAATTGTGATATCAAAACATCTGTACTATGTAACATACTAGAGGTGGGTTTTACTCTATTACTTATCATTGAAATGTAGAATTAAATCCACTTTCATTTGTATTATTCATAAACTAAGACAATTCTTTTTTTTTATCAACTGAAAAATGTATGAACTCACTCCATTGCCTTTTCTATTTCAATCTTATATTGAATTCTATAAAACTATAAAATGTTATATTTAATTAATAATATGGTTTGTAATCTGCTGCTTTCATTTCATTGAGTAGATATGGTGCGTCTGTGTGGTCTACATAACGCAGGACGGTAGCACTATAAAACATTTAACTCTAAATGTTGTCTAATGACATTCTGTGCTGTATTTATGCTCTGTACATGTATATAGTGTACGGTTGATACCTGCTATGTCAATGGCCAGGTCCTTAATAAGATGACCAACAATAGCATAGGCAACTCCGACCACTACCAGCGCGGCCATGAGCAGATAGAGCACGGCCTTTGGCAGAGGGATGAGGTCCTTCACCGGGGGTCTGTACTGTTTGTACAGAGGGTCGTCTATGGACGTCGAGTACGGATAAGCCTGGGCTTCATCTGTCGAGTTCAAGCCGGTGAAATTATAGCTACTCATGATGCAGGACTTAGAAGTCCAACTGAGGACAAGTCCCGGTGTTTAACTCTTTCTGGCTTCGTCGTCGTTGTCACTCAAAAATGAACCAGAACTTTCCAGAATAATAATGGCATTCCTTCAGTCCAGAGAAGTCCAGGTAATAGTGAAGAGGTAAATAAATTATGTAGAGACAGATAAACATGGCACAGTTAAGGAACACAGGTAAAACTACACACTAATGTCTTGAGGGGTTTCCAGCCTCCTCGGGTCTATATCCACATATACGAGTCTGTTCTTCATAAGTTTTCTACCGTTTTTTCCATCCGTGTGCTCTCACACCGCCGCCCTCTGTCCGCGGTGCTGAAGTGAAGATCGCACCGTTCGCGCTCCGGCAGATGTAACCGGCCAGCTCCGCCCACGCGACCCCCGCGCTCCTCAAACTCCGGTCATGTGACATCAACTTGATGGAACATCACAACAGAAGACGCCGTCCTTCGTCTCATTCTGTCAAATTACCGAGAAGTCTCCCGTGGGACACTAGTCCGCCGCTTTCCGGTGCGTGGAGGGATAATTGAGTCGTTTAGTTTCTTGGCAAGCTGGAGGAGTATTCACATCCTTTATAGGATAAGTAGAAGTAGCTTACTAACAGCACACTGTTGAAAAAAAGCAATTTGTTCAGCTCAGAGAAAATAGTTTACAATTGAACTAATGATCAGAAAATGGCTGCGTGAGTCTAAATAACAGGAAATGACTGTTCAAGTTTGTAGCAACGAGGTATATGCTGGGAATATGTCCACGAATGAGGAATTATGCTATTATAGGGAGCCATTTTCATTAGCTTTTTGTTTAGTTAGTTCAGTGTTATCAAAAAAAAATAAATGGCAAAAAAAAGACTAAATAGTTCAGATCCTTCCATTGGATAATTGCTACACTGAATAATGTTGCAGGTGGAAACAAATTTTGTATCCCTAACTGGGGCAGTGAGTAGCTCCTCATTTCTTAAATAACCATCAACACTGGACAGAGATAGGACTTGTCAGGATCAATTTGTGAAAGAGTGGTTCAGGTCAAAGATGTCCTGGTCTTTTTCTGTTTGCATCTCTCCATCACAGATTCCTTGTCATGTTAGAATTATAAATCTATTAGATCGACGACCACAAACCAACAGTAAGTATTTATGTAATGAAACATGATCATATATCTTAAAGCATTAGCCAAGCAGAGCATTTGTCATTTATTTTCAATTTCGTAAGATCAAGTCTGCACATTACATATCTGGGGCAGGTAAAAAAAAAAAAAAAAAAACAACTGAGTAGTGTAATCAAACTGTGCTTGTTGAAATGCTTGAAATCTACCAAATATCTCTGTGACTCATCTGTGGGTCACAACCCAGAAAGATGCAGTATTTTATTTTGAATAATTGGCTAGTTTCACTTAAATTTTATGTAGTTTGAGGTGTTATAGAAGCTGGTAAAATATGGATGAAAAATGCATGACAACACATAACAAAGCTATTGTTTATTTAAGGTCCTATGTTGTGCAAAGCATTAACACTGGGGGGTGGATGGAAACAACTGATTTTACCTGCAGTTCTGTTTTCTGTTAGTGAATGTTCAGTTTTATTTCAGTTCAGTAAATACTTATTTCAGGCTATCTGTTGCTTAATACTTATTACCTCTCCCGAGGAGGTTATGTTTTTGCCGGCGTTGGTTTGTCTGTGTGCAAGATAACTCAAAAGTTATGGACGGATTTAGATGAAAATTTCAGGAAATGTTGATACTGGCACAAGGAACAAATGATTCAATTTTGGTGGTGATCGGGGGGGGGGGCACGGGGGCCCGCTGATCTGCCTTGGCAGAGGTCTGCGCTCTCCAAGTGCTTTTCTAGAAAAGAGAGCGCAGACCTCTGCCAAGGCAGATCAGCGGGCCCCCGTGCCCCCCCCCCCCCCGATCACCACCAAAATTTAATTATTTGTTCCTTGTGCCAGTATCAACATTTCCTGAAATTTTCATCCAAATCTGGGGCACTGATCTGCCATGGTGGAGGTCTGCACTCTCCGAGTGCTTCTAGTTATAAGTTTAATAACCTTGGACCTCACCTGCCGGAGGATCAGAGCCCTGTTATGAGACTACAGTATCCTGAGCAAATCTGAGCTCATATACCAATTTTAATCCCACAAAGGTTACACACCTCCAGAAATCTGAATCATAATAGTCAGAGGATTTGTGTTTTCCCCTATTAAATATTAAAAATGTCATCTGAGGGTGTGAAGTGTAATCATATGAGTCATTATGATCAGAGTGATAGTCTAATTCACATGAATATGTAGATGAAAAGCCTCCTAATTATCTGAATATTACACTGCCATAGCTGCTGCTCATGTCTTGATAACTGCATATGAGAGCGAGTGAAGCAGTCCAAGCACTCTCCTTTTCTACAATTTATTTCATGTCATATCACAAGGGACACATCATTCCAGCCTCCATCATCCACTGTGGAAAGGATACAGAGTCCACTTGGGCCATAGTTAGTGACATCCACATGCCCAAATGATGACAGGCCATTGGTGCAAAAAAAAATTAAATAAATAATAATAATTTGAATTTAAAAAAAAAAAAAAAAGGAAAAGCAATTTCCTTATGTAAGCACCATGTAAAACATGCCTGGGCATCATGTACAGCCAGGGATTTGCCCATTCTTTAATTCCCCTCCACTTCAAAGTGGCAGCGGCAGACATGCAATGAAGCTGGAGAGGATGGAGGTCTTTATCTGTCCAGCCGCATGCCCACCCCCATCCCTCATGCCCTGATGGATTTACTGAGAGAAAGACCCAGCAGATTATCCGTCCACAAATTAGAACATTTTTGGGGGGGCTCACAACTCTGGACTGTGCTGTGCAGCTTGAAGTTTTGTGCTTTAAACATACAAGAGTAAAATATTCAGCATGTTCCTTTATTTCTATTTAAAATGGTTCAGTCCTACATATTTGTGTGTAGCAATAGTATGTAAACCACAAGGATTATACATCCATTTATTACATTATACATAGTTAGGTGCATTTTTCTGGTAGTGTTGGGCCACATTATGACTACACAACTGCCTTAATTCTTCATGGCATAGATTCAGATGGAAACATTCCTCAGAGGTTTTGGTCAATATATACATAAAAATGTCATGCTGTTGCTGCAGACTTGTTGGCTGTACATTCATGATGCAAATCTCCAGTTTCCAAAGCTGTTATATTGGATTAAGATGTGGTGACTGGACTGTCAGGGCCATTTGAGAGCAGTAAACTCATTGTAATATTCAAGAAACCAGTCTGAGATGATGTGGGCTTTGTGATATACAGGGTGTATAAAAAAAAAAAAACTATACATTTTGAAAAATTACCCCCAGTTCCACATTTGATGATTTTTGGAATTTTCTTTAATGGACGTCGGTAGGCAGGGGATTGGTGGATATTTGTCCAAATTTACAGACCCAGGTTTTCATGCATGAGTGAGCATGGGCAAATTGCGCAATCCAAGTTAAAACTGGTTTGCGCGAAGTAGCGATGGGATTTAAATTCAATCAAAGCTCATGGGAGGGGACAATGGGCATCCATCTTGTTTTCCATAAAATTGCCAGGTTACAGCATTAACACTTTGGCCACCATGTCAATTTCATTTCTTTACCCACGGCAGCTGTTCCTGCCTTTCAAAGTTAATTCAACTTGTTTAGGCCTGAAAATGTCACTGAGGACAGGCCAAGTTAGGGTTATAAATTTGGACAAATATCCACCAATCCCCTACCTACCGACGTCCATAAAAGAAAATTCCAAAAATTATCAAAAATATCAAACTGGGGGTAATTTTTCAAAATGTATAGTTTTTTTTGGGATACATCCTGTAGTATGTTATCCTGCTGGAAGTAGTCATCAGAAGATGAGTACACTGTGGTCTTAAAGGGATGGACATGGTGTTGACACAAGGTAGGATGGACCCATACTTTCACAAGGTTTACAACAAATTCTACCTTCCAAATGAAATTAAAACTTATCAGAACAGAAAACATTTCTCAAATATTCTACTGTCCAATTTTGATGTGAAATGTGGTCTCAATTCATTTCAATTCATCCTCTGAATTGCTTTATCCTTGAGAGTGTCGCGGGGGTGCTGGAGTCTAGCTGCGATTCAGGTGAAGGCAGGGTTCACCCTGGATGTGTCGGCAGTTCTTCACAGTGCTGACATATAGACAATCACTCTCACATTCACACCTATGGGCAAGTTTTAGATTAACCAATTAACCTTTTGGTGGGAGAAAGCTGGAGTATCCATAGAGAATCCATGCAAACACGGGGAGAACATCCAAACCCCACACAGAAGCCGCGCCCCCCCTCCCCCCATCAGCCAGTGTGGGAATCAAACCTTCTTGCTCTGAGGCAACAGTGCTATCCACTGTCAATGTCAATTCAGTTTAGTTACATTTAATTTAATTCATTTCCATTTACAGGGTGGGGAAGCAAAATTTACAATGAACATTTAGTTGTTTTTTCTCAGCAGGCACTATGTCAATTGTTTTGAAACCAAACATATATTGATGTCATAATCATACCTAACACTATTATCCATACCTTTTCAGAAACTTTTCCCATATGAGTAATCAGGAAAGCAAACGTCAAAGAGTGTGTGATTTGCTGAATGCACTCGTCACACCAAAGGAGATTTCAAAAATAGTTGGGAGTGTCCATAAAGACTGTTTATAATGGAAAGAAGAGAATGACTGTGAGCAAAACTATTACGAGAAAGTCTGGAAGATACTATTAAAGAAGAATGGGAGAAGTTGTCACCTGAATATTTGAGGAACACTTGCGCAAGTTTCAGGAAGCGTGTGAAGGCAGTTATTGAGAAAGAAGGAGGACACATAGAATAAAAACATTTTCTATTATGTAAATTTTCTTGTGGCAAATAAATTCTCATGATTTTCAATAAACTAATTGGTCATACACTGTCTTTCAATCCCTGCCTCAAAATATTGTAAATTTTGCTTCCCCACCCTGTAATTCAGTTATACGTAATCTCATTAGAGCAAAACAAGCATAAAATATTATATTATTTTAAAAAATATTGTTACAAAAAACCAGGATGTGTCACAACACATACACGAACAACCAAACGAAGCACCAAAAAGGAGAACCACCTGTTCAACAACAATTGTGTCCGTTGCAGATCTGCTGTGATCACCCAAAAAGAACAGTACTGGCCATCTATAGGTAGTCAAATGCCATGTGGATGACCCAGAATGCTATTAGAAAGATGCTCTCTCTGGACAGATGAGCCCAAACTTTATGCCTTAAAGGTGAAGTGATACGTTTGTTAATGTCCAGTCATCCCATCTGTGAAACATCATGGTGGTAGTAATTCTAAAAATATGATTTAGGAAAATATCCAGCTATTGATCTGTGTAGGCAACAAAGAGTAGATCATGGCAGGAGACAATTCTAAATACACAAACCTTTTACTGGAACAGTTACCAGTGGATTTAAGTTGTGTTATTGAGAGTTTGGTTCTCTACATTTTTTGCTGCAGTCTGGCGGTGAGGGTGAGTTCTGTTGTCATTGTGAAAAGGAGCTGCACTGTTTACAAGTGGTCAGTTATGGCTCATAAATAGTTACGTCTGTGTCAACATTTGAGGCTAAACAACACAATTTCACACTTTCAACACTTCCAATACTGTGGAATAGTTAAAGTGGAATGACAGTAAACATGGTAATCCTTTAGAAATTCAGTGGAAAAACCTAAACCCAACAGACATCCCTGGGCTGAAACTGTCCAGTAAGGAGGAATGGGCTATTTGTGTTGTTTAGGAAAGGGTTTAGGTGATTTGAAAAAAGAGTGAATTTAATATTTTTGGTCTGGTGTGGTTAATGATGTTCACTTTAATTTTAGGGCTTGGCAGAAAGAGTGATAATGTTTAAGGTCATATTCATGCCGACAAACTTCTGAAAAACTGACAACCTTTTAAGTACAAATGGCTGTAGATGCTCAGGGCAAAAAATTTAGGTAGAAATACAAAGTAAATAATATGGATGTGGGCATAAACATTAAACACCCTGAAAAGATAGACTAGTTAGTTCAGTGTTCTCCAAAGCACATAGCCTGGCAAAAAAAGTCAATCCTTCATATAGGGAGCATAAAGACCGTCACCAGACAATGCCAGAATTCATCCAACTCAATTTGTGAAAGAGTGGTTGAGATCAAAGGTCAAAGAGGTCCTGACCTTCTTGTGATTTATAAATCTATAAGATAAATGTACACAAACCAACAGTGTGTATTTATGCAGTGAAACTTTATCATACTTTTTGAAAACATTAGCCAACCATCACCTCTGTCATTTGTTTTCCAATTCATCTGATCAAAGAATATAAGATTTAGCACATTTTATCTCTGAAGCTGGTATATTTTGATTTACAAAGCAATTGTGGGTAGATTTCCATCTTATTTATGTTCACTGTTAACCTGGATTTATGGCAGTTACAATCTCTGCTCAATGAACACTTTGAGGCCGTTTGTTCCAAAGATAAGGACTGAATTAGGACAAAAATCTTTTAGGTTTTCAGCTCCTGATGCCTGGAACAAGCTTCAGTTTGAGCTCCATCTACAAACACTAATTCCTTCGACTGATTTTAAAGAGAGCATTAAAACTCTGGAATTAAGGCTGTTGGTCTGTAAATGTTTCAACTGATTGTATATGCTTTTTTTCTATGTTCGCAAATGCTTTTATTTTTGTAAAACTGTAATGATGTAACTGTATCACTGCCGTCTTGGCCAGGTCTCCCTTGAAAATAAGATCCCCCATCTCAATTGGACCATCCATTATCCACCGCTTATCCGGGGCCGGGTCGTGGGGGCAACAGTCTAAGTAGGGATGCCCAGACTTCCCTCTCCCCAGACACCTCCTCCAGCTCTTCTGGGGGGACCCCGAGGCGTTCCCAGGCCAGCTGAGAGACATAGTCTCTCCAACGTGTCCTAGGTCTTCCCCGAGGCCTCCTCCCAGCGGGACAAGCCCGAAACACCTCCCCAGGGAGGCGTCCAGGAGGCATTCGAAATACAGATGCCCGAACCACCTCAGCTGGCCCCTCTCGATGTGGAGGAGCAGCAGCTCTACTCCGAGCTCCTCCCTGGTGGCTGAGCTCCTCACCCTATCCCTAATCCCCTAAAACCCTATCGCCCAGCCACCCTGCGGAGGAAACTCATTTCGATAGCTTGTATCCAGGATCTTGTCCTTTTGGTCACAACCCAATGCTCTGATGAGCATAGGTGAGGGTAGGAACATAGATTGAGAGCTCAGCTCCTTCTTAACCACAACCGACTGATACAGTGACCGCATCACTGCGGACGCTGCACCGATCCGTCTGTCAATCTCACGCTCCATCCTTCCCTCACTCTTGAACAAGACCCCAAGATACTTAAACTCCTCCACTTGGGGCAAAGACTCTCCACCGGCAGACCACCTTTTTCCGGTCGAGAACCATGGTCTCAGATTTGGAGGTGCTGATCCTCATCCCACTTGCTTCACACTTGGCTGCAAACCGCCCCAGGGCACGCTAAAGGTCCAGGCTTGATGAGGCCAACAGGACGACGTAATCTGCAAAAAGCAGAGACGAAATCCTGTGGTCCCCAAACCAGACCCCCTCTGGCCCCTGGCTGCACCTAGAAATTCTGTCCATAAAAATTATGAACAGAACCGGTGACAAAGGGCAGTCCTGCCGGAGTCCAACATGCACCTGGAACAGGTCTGACTTACTGCCGGCAATGCGAACCAGGCTCCTGCTTCGGTCATACAAGGACCAGACTGCCCTCAGCAGAGGGCCCCGGACCCCATACTCCGAAAGTACCCCCCACAGGGTACCACGAGGGACATGGTCGAACGCCTTCTCCAAATCCACAAAACACATGTGGACCGGTTGGGCGAACTCCCATGAACCCTCGAGCACCCGATGGAGAGTATAGAGCTGGTCCAGCGTTCCATGACCAGGACGAAAACCACATTGTTCCCCCTGGATCCGAGGTTCGACCATCAGTCGGATCCTCCTCTCCAATACCCTGGAATAGACTTTCCCTGGGAGGCTGAGGAGTGTGATCCCTCTGTGGTTGGAACACATTCTCCGGTCCCCCTTCTTAAAAAGGGGGACCACCACCCCGGTCTGCCAATCCAGAAGTACTGTTCCTGACTGCCACGCGATGTTACAGAGACATGTCAACCAAGACATGTCAACCAAGACAGCCCCTGCACATCCAGAGACTTAAGGTACTCAGGGCAAATCTCATCCACTCATCCACCCCCGGTGCCCTGCCACTGAGGAGCTTGCCAACCACCTCGGTGATTTCAGCTTGGGTGATAGATGAGTCCACCTCTGGGACCTCAGCCTCTGCTTCCTCTATGGAAGACGTGACAGTGGGATTGAGGAGATCCTCGAAGTATTCCTTCCACCGTCCAACAACATCCCCAGTCGAGGTCAGTAGCTCCC